>NW_020257754.1:1860971-1880862 GCF_003255815.1 Theropithecus gelada
TGTTACTTAGTTTTTATTTCATAATCATAAACTTAACTCTGCAATCCAGCTAGGCATGGGAGAGAACAAGGAAAACATGGAACCCAAAGGGAACTGCAGCGAGAGCACAAAGATTCTAGGATACTGCGAGTAAATGGGGTGGAGGGGTGCTCTCCTGAGCTACAGAAGGAATGGTCTGGTGGTTAAGATAAAACACAAGTCAAACTTATTCGAGTTGTCCACAATCAGCAATGGTGATCTTCTTGCTGGTCTTGCCATTCCTGGACCCAAAGCGCTCCATGGCCTCCACAATATTCATGCCTTCTTTCACTTCGCCAAAGACCACATGCTTGCCATCCAACCACTCAGTCTTGGCAGTGCAGATGAAAAACCGGGAACCATTTGTGTTGGGTCCAGCATTTGCCATGGACAAGATGCCAGGACCTGTATGCTTTAAGATGAAGTTCTCATCTTCAAATTTCTCCCCATAGATGGACTTGCCACCAGTGCCATTATGGCATGTGAAGTCACCACCCTGACACATAAACCCTGGAATAATTCTGTGAAAGCAGGAACCCTTATAACCAAATCCTTTCTCTCCAGTGCTCAGAGCACGAACATTTTCTGCTGTTTTTGGAACCTTGTCTGCAAACAGCTCGAAGGAGACGCGGCCCAAGGGCTCGCCGTCGACGGCAATGTGGAAGAACACGGTAGGGTTGACCATGGCTAGTAGTACAGGACTTTCCTCGGCGGCAGCGTCTGCAAAGCCTCTACTTTTAGTTTTTTGAGGAACTTCCAAACTGTTCTCCATAGTGGTTGTACTAATTTACATTCTCATCAACAGTGTACACCTTTTTTACACATTCTTGCCAACATTTGTTATTGCCTGTCTTTTGGATATAAGCCATTTTAATTGGGGTGAGATGATATCTCCTTGTAGTTTTGATTTGCATTTCTCTGATGATCAATGATGTTGAGCATCTTTTCATATGCCCATTTGCCATTCATATGTCTTCTTTTGAGAAATGTCTTCAAATGTTTTGCTCAGTTTTTTATTGGATCATTAGATTCTTTCCTATAGAGTTGTTTGAATTCCTTATATATTCTGGTTATTAGTCCTTTGTCAGATGGGTAGTTTGCATATGTTTTCTCCCATTCTGTGGGTTGTCTCTTACTTTGTTGATTGTATCCTTTGCTGTGCAGAAGTTTTAACTTAATGTGATCCTATTTATCCATTTTTGCTTTGGTTGCCTGTGCTTGTGGGGTGTTACTCAAGAAATACCCGATACCCTGGGGCCAATGGACATTGCCCATACCAATGTCCTGCAGAGTCTCCTAGATATTTTCTTATAGTAGTTTCCTAGTTTGAGGTCTGAGATTTAAGTCTTTAATTCATTTTGATATGATTTTTGTATATGATGAGAGATGGGGTCTAGTTTCAGTCTTCTGCATATGGATATCCAGTTTTCCACACATCATTTATTAAAGAGACTGTCTTTTCCCCCGTGTATGTTCTTGGCACCTTTGTTGAAAATTAGTTCACTGTAGGTATATGGCTTTGTCTCTGGGTTCTCTATGCTGTTCCATTGGTCTTGTGTCTGTTTTTATGCCAGTACCATGTTATTTTGATTATTATAGCTCTGTATTATAATTTGAAGTCAGGTTATATAATTCCTCCAATTTTATTCTTTTTGCTTAGGATAGCTTTGGCTATTCTGGGTTTGCTGTGGTTCCATGTAAGTTTTAGAATTTTTTTTTTTTAATTTCTGTGAAAAATGTCATTGGTATTTTGATAGAGATTGCATTGAATCTGTAGATTTCTTTGGGTAGTTTGGATCTTTTAACAATATTAATTCTTCCAATCTCTGAGCATGCTATGTTTTTGTTCTTTTCATTTTTGGGAGTGTTCTCTTCCATTTTCTTCACCAATATTTTACAGTCTTCATTATAGAGATCTTTCACTTTTTTGGTTAATTCCTAAGTATTTAATTGTATGTGTGGCTACTATAAATGGAATTACTTTTTTTTCAGATTGTTTGCTGTTAGCATATAGAAATGCTACTGGTTTTTGTATGTTGATTTTGTATCCTGCAACTTTGCTAACTTTGTTTATCAGTTATAATAGTTTGCCTTTAGAGTCTTTCAATTTTTCTAAATATAAGACTGTATCATCAGTAAACAACCATAATTTGACTTCTTCCTTTGCAGTGTGGATGCACTTTATATCCTTCTTTTGTCTGATTGCTCTAGCTAGGATTTCCAGTACTGCGTTGAATAACAGTGGTGACAGTGCGCATCTTTGTCATTTTCCACATCTTGGAGGAAAAGCTTTCTGTTTCTTCTCATTTAGTATGTTACTAGCTGTGGGTCTGTCGTAGATGGTTTTTCTTATGCTGATGTATATTCCTTCAATATCCAGTTTTTTGAAAGTTTTTATCATGAAGGGATGTTGAATTTTATCAAATGTTTTTTCAGCATCAATTGAAAGGATCATATGGTTTTTGTCCTTCACTCTGTTGATACGATATATCATATTGATTGATTTGCATATGTGGAACCATCTTTGCATCCCAGGGATAAATCCCACTTGGTCATGATGAATGATCTTTCTAACGTATTGTTGAATTTGGTTTGGTAGTATTTTGTTGAGGATTTTTGAATCAATATCCATCAGAGATATTGGCCAATAGTTTTCTTTTTCTTTTGATATAACTTTGGTTTTGGTATCAGGGTAATACCAGCCTCATAGAATGAGTTTGGAAGTATTCCCTCCTTCTCTATTTTTCATAATAGTTTGAGTAGGATTGGTATTAGTTCTTCCTTAAATGTTTGGTAGAATTTAGCAGTGAACCTGTCAGGTCCCAGGTTTTTCTTTACTGGCAGACTTTTTATTATGCCTTTGTCTCACTACTTATTATTGGTCTTTTCTTGTTTGGGATTTCTTCCTGGTTCTATCATGGTATATGTATCTAGGAATTGTCCATTTCTTCTAGATTTTCCAATTGATTGGCATATAGTTGCTATGAAGGATCCTTTGAATTTATGCTGTATCAGTTATAACGTCTCCTTTTTCATTTCTGATTTTATTTATTTGGATCTTCTCTGTTTTTTTCTTAGTTAAGAAGGTTTGCCAGTTTTGTTTAACTTTTTGAAAAACAACAGTTTGTTTCATTGATCTTTTGTATTTTTTTATTTCAATTTCATTTATTTCTACTCTGATCTTTCTTGTTTATTTTCTTCTACTAATTTTGGGTTTGGTTTGCTCTTGCTTTCCTCATTCTTTAAAACAAACATTAGATTGCCTATTTGAATTTTTTCTTCTTTCTTGATATAGGTGCTTACAGCTATAAATTTCCCTCTTAGTACTTAGATTTTGCTATGTTGCATTTCCATTATTATTTTTCAAGAAATTTTTCAATTTCCTTTTTAATGTCCTTATTGACCCACTAATCATTCAGGAGTGTATTGTTTAATTTCCATGTGTTTGTATAGTTTCCAAAATTCCTTATTATTAATTTCTAGTTTTATTCCATTGTGGTCAGAGAAGATGCCTGATATTACTCCAGTTTTTGTTGTTGTTGTTGTTATTTGTTTTTTGGGGTTTTTTTAGTGTTTTAAGACTTATTTTGTGACCTAACATACAATGTATACTTGAGAATAACTTTTCCCTCCACTTTTCTCAAGTGGAAGGAGTCTCATCCTGTATCCACCACAGCTGGTAATGTGCTGAGTCTCACCTGAAGCCAGCAAGTTTCAGAGGCTCATTCAAGACCTTCAGTGTGGTACCTGGGTATTGTCGCTGGTTATTCAGGGCCCAGGGGCTTTTCAGTTAGCAGACGATGAATGCTAGTAGGATGGGATCCTTTCCTTCAAGGTAACAGGTTCCCTTCTGGCCAAGAGTGTGTCTAGAAATGCCATCTGGGAGCTAGGGCCTGGAATGGCGTCCTCATGACTCTAACCAGTGCCCTATCATGCTGTGGCTCAGCTGGTATCAAAGATGCAAAACAAAGTCCTCCCCATCTTCCCTCTCCTCTTCTCAAGCAGGAGACTGTCTCTTTTGGTGTCTGAGCTGTGCAGCCTGGACTTAGGGAATGGGAATGCCAGCACTCCACTGGCTGCCCCAGCTAGTGTCTCTCAGTATGTCATGTGCAACCCCAATCCACTGTCTCTGGACCTAATGCCCTAGGACTTGCCTAAGAACTACAGTCCTTATGCCTTTCGAGTTTACTTAGAGACCAAGAGCACTTTGGCCCTTAGTGGTGAGGTTTGTGGGCACTCAAGTTCTGACTGTTGGGATCTGCAATTGTCCTCTGACTAGGGCTCATTTAAATGCTCTCTCTGTGGGTGGGTGCCATCTGAGTTGGGTCCAGTATTTCTTTCTGCCCTAACAGGACAGCACTGAAGTTCAGTGTCTCACAATTGCTGTGTTCTCCCTCCCCCAGTGTACAGGGAAGCTCTCCACACAAGGCAGCTGCTGCCCAGAGTGCCAGCGTGGTGGTGTTGGCTGCTCAGAATTTTTTTTTAATCTCTTCAGCGCCTCTTTCAGAGATAAAAAGTTAAATTCAACCAGTACTATGAGCACTCGCCTGATTTCTGTTTCTTACGAAGGCATTTTTTCTGTATAAATAGTTGTTAATTTGGTCTCTTTGCGGGGGGGACGATCGGTGGGCTTTCTATTCCACCATCTTGCCTACATTTATGATTGGTTTTGAGCTAATTTTTATCCATGGTGTTCAGCAAGGATTCATTATTTATTTCCATTCAGTCAATCCAGTGCCATTTGTTGAAAAGACATGTCCCATTGAACTGCCTTGGCACTTTTGTTATAAATCAACTGGTTATATATGTATAGTCTATTTCTGGACTCTGTTTAGTTCCACTAATCTATACGTCTCTATTATCATGAATACCAAACTATAGGGTAAGCCCTCCAACTTTCTTCTTTAAAAAAAAAAAAAAGTTTTGTTTACTCTAGATCCTTTGCATTTCCATGGAAGTTTTAGGGAAAATTTGTCAATTTCTATTAAAAAAAAAATACATGCTGGAATTTTATTTGGGATTGCATTGATTCTACAGATAAATTTGGTGACTTTAAGAATATTAGTTGGCTTAATAATATTGAGTCTTAATTTCTCTCCATAGATGTAGCATTTCTTTAATTTCTATCAGCTATGTTTGCAGTTTTCAGTGCAGATATCTTGGACACCCTTTGCTAGTGTCATTCGTCAGTATTTTATGTTTTGACTTTTTTTGTGTGTTACTCAGAAAAAATTTTTTTATTTTTTTCGGTTGTTTCTTGTAAGTATATAAGACTATAACTAACTTTTGTGTATGAACCTTGTATCCTGCTACAATGCTAAATCCATTAGTTAATTTAGTGATTATTTTGTCAATTACCAGAGGTTTTTCTATATAAACAATTACAGAATCTGCAGATAGAAACAGTTTAATTGCCTTTTTTCAATGTCTAAGACCTTAGACCAATGTTGAATAGAAGTACTAAAACAGGCAGTATTGGTTTGCTCCCAGGCAAATGGGGAAACAATTCAGTTTTTCATCATTAAATATGATAGCTGTTTGCTGGTACCTTTTATTTCTTTCAGAAAATTCCCTACCATTTCTAGTTTGCTGATACTCACACCATTTCTAGTTTGCTGATACTCTCACAAATATATGCTGAGTTTTGTTAAAAGCTTCTTCTGCATTTATTGAAAAGATCATGTGGGTTTTTTTTAGCATTATATGAATATGGCAAACTTCACTGATTTTTTTTAATGTTAATCAACCTTGCATTCAGGGAATAAGTTCCATTATATTATAATGTCTCGACCTTTTAAAATGTTGTTAAAATTAATTTACAAACATTTTGTTAAGGATTTTTGCATTTTGATTCATGAAGGATGTTGGCCTATAAATTTTTCTAGGATAATGGCTTCTAAATTTCTCCTATGTGTGTGTAACATTTGTGTCAGTTTGTCATATTAAGGTAATACTGGCCATTAGTCAGTGATCCCTCCTCCTTTATTTTCTTAAAATGTGTGTGTAATATTGGTCTTGTTTCCTTCTTTATTTTTAATGAAATGTTTTGGTTATAATCTATGGGCTTCAGATTTTCTTTTTAGGAAGATTTTAGATAAAATAAATACATTTCTTTCATTGACATGGTAGTTGAAATTCTTGTTTCTTTTACAGCAAATTTTCGTATTTTTGAATAAATGTCTATTTCATCGGAGTTTTCAAATCTGTCAGGCATACGTTTGATTATAGTAGTCTCTTATTATCCTTTGGCTGTCTATGTGATCTGTGGTAACAATCCCTTTTTCATTTGTGATTCTTTTCCCTTTGATTAGTCTAACTAGACATTTGTCAATACTGTTGATCTTTTCATATAATCTGCATTTGCCTTCCTTCTTGTCTCTATTATTGGTCTGTTTTCTATTTCTCTGATTTCTGCTCTTCATTATTTCCATTTTGCTGCTTAATTTGGGCTTACTTTGCTCTTCGTATTATAGATTTTTAAGTTGGAAACTTAGGTCATTAATTCTACCTCTTTCTTCTTGTCTAATATAAGTATTAGAAGCTAAAATTTTCTCCCAAAGTACTTCTTTAGCTATGTTTTACTTTGACATAATATTTTCATTGTCATTTTGTCCAGAATATTTTTTACATTTCTCTTGTGATTTTGTCTTTGACCTGTAAATAATTCATAAATTGATTAATTTTTAGATATTTGAGGATTTTCTAAATACTTTTTTTTTTTTTTTTTTTTTGAGACAGAGTTTTGCTCTTGTTGCCCAGGCCGGAGTGCAATGGTGCAATCTCAGCTCACCACAACCACTGCCTCCTGGGTTTAAGGAATTCTCCTGCCTCAGCCTCCCGAATAGCTGGGATTACAGGCATGCGCCACCACACCCAGCTAATTTTGTATTTTTAGTAGAGACGGGGTTTCTCCATGTTGGTCAGGCTGGTCTCGAACTCCCAATCTTGGGTGATCCGCCAGCCTTGGCCTCCCAAAGTGCTGGGATTACAGGTGTGAGCTACCGCACCCAGCCCTAAATGCTTTTTATTAATTTCTAAGTTAATTATGTTTTGGCAAAAGAATATACTTTGTGTGATTCTTGATCCCTTTAAATGATTGAGGCATGTTTTATTCTCTAATTTATACTCTATTATGGTAAATCCACAATACACACTTGAAAATAATGTGAAGTCTGCAATTATTAGATGTGGTATTTTTAAAATGTCAGTTAGATCAAAGCAGTTGGTAATTTTATTGAGATTTTCTATGTCTTTACTATTTTTTTTTTTTGACTCCTTGCTCTGTCAGTTGCTGAAATACTTGGTTTTAAATCTCCTACTATATTTGTGTAGGAGTAGACTACTACTTGCCTTTTAATTCTGTCCATTTTGCTTCATATATTTATGGATTTGTGATTAGGGGAATACATACTTATAATTATGTATCTTCCTGATGAATGATCTGTTTTCAAGCAAGATCATTTTATCATTATTATGATGATGTACAAATTTATGGGGTACATGTGAAATTTTGTTACATATATATAATGCACAGTGATCGAGTCACTGTGATCACAGGGTATTTACGGTATCCATCACTTGAGTACAGTACATTTTTGTAAATTCAATCACCCTGTTCTGCTATCAAACATTGGATTTATTCATTTTAACTGAATGCCTGTATCCTTTAACGTACTTCTCTTTATCTTCCTCACTTCCCCCATACTCACTTTTTCCAGTCTCTGTTATCTATATTTTCACTCTACCTCAAAATGATCAAGTATTTTAGCTTCCACATATAAGTGAATAATGTGAAATTATTTACATGTAATATTTGTCTTTTTGTGCCTGGCTTATTTTTCACTTAAAATAATGACCCCCAGTTCCACCTAGATTGTGTGAATGACATGATTTATTTCCTTTTCACGGCCTAATAGTATTCCATTGTGTATATACACCACATTTTCTCTATTCATTCATCTGTTGATGGGCACCTACCTTGATTCTATATTTTTGCTATTGATAATAATGCTGCAATAAACATGTGAGTACAAATACCCTTTTCATATATTGATGTCTTTTCCTTTAGGTAGATACATAGCAAAGGAATTGCTGAATTGCATGAGAAATTTTTTAAGAAATCTTCGTAATGTTTTACATAGTGACTATAATAGTTTACATTCCCACCAGCAGTGGATAAGGGTTTTCTTTTCACCACATCCTCACAGTATCCGTAATAACCATTCTTCCTGGGATAAGATGACATCTCATTGTGATTTTGATTTGCATCTCTCTGATGATTAGTGATGTTGAGCAATTTTTCATATACTTGTTGGCAATTTATGTGTCTGTTTTTGAGAAATGTCTAACCATTTCCTTTGCCCACTTTTTAAAGGAATTATTTGTTTTTTCTTGGTAAGTTGTTTGAGCTCCTTGTATATTCTGAATATTAATCTCATGCTAATGAATAATCTGCAGATATTTTCTCTCATTTTGCAAATTGACTCTTGACTCTCTTGATTTTTTTTTCTGTGTGGAAGCTTTTCAGTTTAATTAAGCCTCATTTGTCCATTTTTGGTTTTGTTGTATTTGCTTTTGGAGCCTTCATCATGAATCACTGTCTAGGCCAATGTCCACAAAAATTTTTCCTAGGTTTTCCTCTAATATTGTCTTAGCTTCAGGTCTTACATTTAAGTCTTTAATCCATTTTAAGTTGATTTTGTATACGGTGAGTGATAGAGTTCAATCTCATTCTTGTGTATGTAGCTATCCATGTTTCCCAGAATCATTTATTGAAGACAGTGTTCAATAAATGGTGGTAGTTAATGAAGTGCAGTTAATAGTGGAGGCTGTGCTGTGTTTTGCTGGTGATTGGGATGTCAGCTTGGCCAGTCTTTGGGCCCTAGTGGTGGCAGCAATGGACTGAGCCTGCCTTTTGGGCAACCCAGGACAACTTACAGTATTATTGGTTGCAGGAGGGCTGATTATTCCAGTATTGAGATCATGTGTGAGTGTGTACTGGCTGTGGTGGTATTGGAAGGTTGAATCAGTCCAACCTCAGAGTCTGGGAGGAGTGCTCAGGTGTTAGCAATAGTAGGCTTGGCTGGAAAGTTTCCACAGTTCTGGATGGCATGCTCAAGTACTGGGTAGAGGGGCCCAGTCTGGAAGACTTGTCCTCAGGCCCCATGGTGGCGCATTCAGGTGTTGGTTGTGATAAGCAAGGGATGGTGGTCCCCAGGCCATGGCAGAATGCTAGAATGCTCTGGTGTGGGCAGCAGTGTCTATGCTGCATACCTACCGGGGAAGGTGGGTCCCCCCTCAACTGGAACAGTATAAGCAGGTAGCTGTGGGGAGAGCAATTGACTCATGCATTTGTCACACAGCAGCCTACAGCAGCAGCAGTATGATTTGTACTAGGTGTATGTAAGTGTGTCAGGCCTTCCTTCTTCCTCCTTGGCCCAGCAGTGGCAATGGTAGTGGAAGTCCAGGCACCATTGCGGAATGTAAACCTTTGAAGGCTAGGATCTCAGAATAGTTCTGACCGTGGGCTTACCACCAGGGAAGAGAGGACTCTCCCCTTGGCTGTAGCAAAAGGCAGGTAGCTATGGGGAGTGTAATTTGCTTGTACCTTATCCCACAGCAGCCCATAACAGCACAGTGGGATTTGTCCTTGGGGTGCATGGGAGCACCCAGCCTCCCTTCTCCCTCTTTAGCCTGGTGGCAAAAGCTGTGGCATTGTTCCCAGGCCAAGACACAATTCTCTGGGGATTTGGCTCTTAGGATGGTGCCAAGCTGCAGCTGCTCAGGGCTTGGAAATCTGTGAGACTTTACATGAGTTCCCTCTTTCTAGCAATGTGTCTGTGCAATCTCTAGGCCATTCCCTGTGTTAGTTTCAAAATGTGTATGGGTTGAGACATTCTCCCATAGTTAACATTTTAAAGGACGGTGGTGGAAGTATGGAGCCCTGGGGGCCTCTCTCTTACGTTTTCCTTGCACCCAGAAGCTTCTTCTGGATCCCAGTCAATTCCAACCAAGCAAGGACTCATTCTCCCATTACCTGCTTTTGGTGCTTCTCTGCTGAATCCCAGTGTTATCTTCTAGATGATCAATTTGAAATGTGAATATCCACTTGCCATTTTGGTTCCTCTCTGTGGAGGAGGTTCATACTAGCTGCATCTAGTCAGAAATTTTGAAACAGTATCCAGGTTTTTTGGTTTTGTTTTTGCTTTTTCAAGATAGGAAATGCTTGAATATACTTGCAGAGTAATGTAAAGGAATTTAAAAGGGGAAGAAGTGAAGTTTTGAGATAGAGATTGAGAGAGAGGATCATTGGAGAAGCAGGGAGGAGAAGGAATCTAGAAGCCAGGTGGAAGGATCAGTCATAGAAAGGAGAAGAGAACTGTGAAGTGGCATTTCAGTCATTATAAAATATTTATCTCTGGCAATGCCATTTGTCTTAAAGTCTATTTTCTCTGATACTGAAGTTTTCACTTCAGCTTTTGTATGTATACTGTTTGTATGGTAGATCTTTTCCATCCATGTGTATATCTTTTTCTGTCTGTATGTGCTGGTATATTTGAGGTTTATTTCAAAGTGTAGTTGAGTTTTGCTTTTTTATGTGCTCCATCAATCTCTATCTTGAATTGGTGTGTTTAGAACATGATCATTTAATATAATTATTGATATGGTTTGGTTTAAGAGTCTACCATTTTATTATTTCTTTTTTATATGTTCCCACTGACTTCATTCCTTTGTTCTCCTTTTCCTGCATTCTTTGGGATTTTTGAATATTTTTAATGTTCCATTTTAACTTATTTATTGACATTCTGTCTATATACTTTGTTTGATATAATATAATCTACAGTTGCTCAAAAACACAGCAGACAGTGTTGTCATTTTTGCTTTAAAGAGTTATACATATCTTAAAGAATTTAAGAGTAAAAAATAATCTTTTCTGTTTAGTCAGATATATTTACCACTTCTATTGTTCTTTCTTCATGCCTGATGACATACCTTTCCCTCTGCTATTATGCCTCTTCTCCCTGAATAAATTATTTAAAAATTTCTTGTAGACTACGCTAACAACAAATTATCTTATTTTACCTTTATTTGAGTATATCTTTATTTTATCAGTTTTAAAATTTATAACTATTTATTTAATTTGTAATTTTGTATCACAAACATTATCTCTAAATATTGTAGTTTCAATTTATTTTAAACTAACTTAAATAAATAAGATCATATATTTTAAATTTTGGGCACCTTTCACCTCAATATTATGTTGCTTATATTTATCTAGTTGCTAATTTTATCATCTAGCCTTCCATCAATGAATGTATAGCATTTATTAATTCATTCTACTATTGACAGGTATTAGAGTTCTTTCAAGTTTGAGGCTATTATGAATAATTCTGCTTTGAATATTTTCGTACATATTTATTGGTGCTCATATATATGTATTTCTGTTGGCTATATGCCTATGAGTGGAATTTCTGGATCATAAGGTATGCATATTTTGGAACTAGTATATAATATCTAATTATGATCTAAAGTGTTTGTACTAATTTACATTCCCACCAACAATGTAGAAGAATTTGGATTACTTCATATTCTCAACAACACTTGGATTGTTAAGAATATGTTGCAACCCAAGTTCTCCGTAACATAATCTCAATAACACTTGCTATTGTCACCCTAGATTCAGCTTATTCCATTGGGTATGAAGTGTTATCTGGTTTGTTTTCATTAATAAAATTTAGTTTTTAGAGCAGTTTTAAGTTCATATGAAAATTGAGTGGAAAGAACATAGAGTTCTTATATACTTCCTGTCCGTACACATGCACAACTCCCCTCCACTACCACCATATAGCATTGAATGCATATAGTAGAAAAGAAGTTTCTTCTGTATTTAATGCTATAAGTTTCTCCCTCAGCACTGCATCCACAAATTTTGATAATTTGCATTTTCATTTTCATTTAATTCAAAATATTTTGAAATTTCTCTCCAGAATTATTCTTTGGCCCATGTGTCCCATTCTTATCCAGTTGATGGATGGTGAGATTGAGTTCAATCCTGTTTTTACTGATTTTCTTCCTGCTAGAACTGTCCATTTCTATTAGAATAGTGTAAAATTCTACAAATATAGTGGTAGTTTTATCAATTTCTCCTTACAGTTCTATCAATTTTGCCTCATGTATTTTGATGCTCTGTTGTTGGGCACATACCCATTGAGGATTGTTATGTCTTCTCAGAGTATTAACCCCTTTGTCATTACCTAATGCCTCTCTTTTTTTTTTTTTTCTTAGTAATTTTTATGCTCTAAATTAACATAGCTACTCCCACTTTATTTTTATTAGTGACAGTATGGTAAATATTTCTCCATCCTTTTATTTTTAATGTGCGTATGTCTTCATATTTGAAGGGAGTTTCTCATAACACCATATAGTTGGACCCTGCTTTTTTTATCTACTCTGGCAATCCATGTCTTTTACTGGCATCTTTGTTCCTATTTTTTCTTCTGTACTTTTTCTTCCTTTTATGGTCTTAATTGAGCATTTTATATGATTTCATTTTCTCTCCTGTCTTAATATATCAATTATACTTGTTTTTAAACTTTCTTTTGTGGTTTCTTTAGAGTTTGCAATAAATATTTACAACTAATTGAAGTCTACTTTCAAATAACATTATACCACTTCACAGGTAGTACAAGTATCTTATATCTTTACTCCTAATTTCTCTCTCCCATTCCTTGTATAATTGTTGTCATTCATTTCACTTATGCATAAACATTCATGTGTTCACATATATATGGATATGTGTGTGTGTGTGCACGCACCTATATAATTTGCAACAAAGTCCTTGAATTTTTGTTTGTCTGAGAAAGCCCTTATTTGTCCTTCAACTTAAAGGATAATTTCACAGGGTACATAATTGTAGATTGGTGGGTTTTTTCTCCAAATATTTTAAATATTCTACTATAATCTCTTCTTGCTTGCATAGTTTCTGAGGGGAAGTTGGGTGTAATTCTTAGCTTTGCTCTGCTAAAGATAAAGTGTTTCTCTTCTGGATTTTTGCAGTATTTTTTACTTACCTTTGATTTTTCTGTAATTTGACTATTACATGCCCAGGTATAGTTATTGCTGGAGGGTGGGGTGCGGGTGCTTATCCCACTTGATATTTTCTGAGCTTCCTAGATCTATGGTTTTGTGTCTGGCATTAATTTGGGAAAATTCTCAGTCATTATTATCTTAAATATTTCTTCTGTCTTTTTTCCTCTTTCTTGTCTTTCTATTATATTCATAATGCATATAGTAAACCTTTTTGGTTGCCCCACAGTTTTTGGATATTCTAGGGTTTTTTCTGTCTCTTTTCTCTTTGCTTTTCAGTTTGGTAAGTTTCTTTTATCATATTCTCAAGCTCAGCAATTCTTTCCTCAGCCATGTTCAACCTACTAATCAGTTCATCAAAGGGATGTTTTTAATTCTGCTACTGTGTTTTATCTCTAGCATTTTTTTATTATTATTCTTTCTTAGAATTTCCATCTCTCTGTTGCCCAGGCTAAAGTGCAGTGGTGCAATATCTCAGCTCACTGCAAACTCTGCCTCCCAGTTTCAAATGATTCTCGTACTTCAGCTTCCTGAATACCTGGGATTACAGGCACATGCCACCACACTCAGCTAATTTTTGTATTTTAGTAGAGATGGAGTTTTGCCACGTTAGCCAGGCTGGTTTTGCATGGGCCTCAAACGATCCACCCACCTCAGCCTCTCAAAGTGCTGAGATTACAGGTGTGAGCCACCATGCCCATTCTCTCTACTTATGTTATTTATATATTATTGCATGTTGTCATTAAAGTTCTTAGCGTATCAATTACAGATTTTAAACCTTTTTGGTTAGACAATTTCAACATTCCTGCTATATCTAACTCTGATTCTGATGCTTCTTCCATCTCTTTAAATTGCGAAGGGTGAGGGTTGGCTTTTAGTGTGCATTGTAACCTTTTGTTGAAAGGTGGACATGATACACTAGGTGAAAGAACTCTGGTAAATAGGCCTTTAGTAATATGTTGGTAACATGTGTTGGGAGGGGAAGTGTATTCATCTGTTCTCACACTGCTAATAAAGACATACCCAAGACAGGGTAATTTTTAAAGGAAAGAGGTTTAATGGGCTCACAGTTCCACATGGCTGAGGAGACCTCACAATCATGGCAGAAGGCAAAGGAAAGACAAAGTCATGTCTTACATGGCGGCAGGCAAGGGAGCTTGTGCAGGGTAACTGCCATTTATAAAACCATTAGATCTTGAGAGATCATTCACTACCATGAGAACAGTATGGGGGAAACTGCCCTCATGATTCAATTATCTCCACCTGGCCCAGCCCTTGACACGTGGGGATTGTTATAATTCAAGGTGAGATTTGGGCAGGGACACAGCCAAACCATATCAGGAAGCATTCTATAGTCCTATGATAAGGTGTCAGTCTTTTGGTAAGGTTGTGCCCCTGGACTGTCAACTTTATCAGTACTTCACAGTTTTTACCCTGCTGGATGGGATATGATGGCTACAGGAAACCTGACTTGGGTATTTCCCTTCTCCCACGTGTAAAGCTAAAGGGAGTTGGAGTTGGGAATTTCCTTTCCGTATGTGGAAGGCTGCAGCTGGCTGGAGATGGGTATTTCCCTTCCCAAAGGGAGGTTTAGGCTCTGGAAAAAAAAAAAAAAAACCAGCAGAATAGGCTGGGGTAAAATAGTTTCTCCTGAGGACAAGCTTTGCTAAAACCAGAACGCTCAAGGGTATTTCAAAATGGTTCTTTTTCCCCTCCTCCTATAACATGTATGAGAGGATTTTTCTCCAACATTCACTGTAAGGATGTGGTAGAGTTGCTGCAGGTAAAACACAAAATTACGGAGGCCTCCTTACAACTGGGTCCTCTGGAGTTCTTAACTCAGACTTGTTCACATTGAGCCTCCAGTAATTCATGAAATACAATTCAAGTTTTCATACCCTGGCACTGGTTCCCTCAGAGATTTCTGCTCATGGGTTTCTACTCCAGTAAATTGTGATGATAGGTGTTTACCTGTCTGTCTCTCCAATTTGGGAAGCAGCATTTTTCTGTGTCCTCACTTCCCTGATAGAGCTAAGAAATTGTTGTTGATTTTTCCGTTGTTTAGCTTTTACTTGTCAGAATGAAGCTGGAATAGAGACCAGAAGTTTCCTATTTTACCTGTATCTTTAAAGGATATTTTCATTGGCTATAAAAGTCTAGGTTGGCTGTTCTTTTCTTTCAGCACTTTAAAGATGTTACCGCACTGTCTTCTGATCTCCCAGGTTTTAAATGAGCAACATGCCATCGTTCAAATCATTGCTCCTTTGGATGTATGAAATGTAACCTTAAAAGGAAAAAAACATACTTATAAGATTAAAAGAAAATTTTTGGTTTCCTGCATTTTTAGTATTATTTGTTTAAATTTGATTTTTAAAAATTTATCTGGTTTGTGGATCTGCTGAACTTCTTAAATAGGTACATTTTTATCTTTCACAAATCTGGAAAACTCCAAGCCATTATTTTTCAAATATATGTTTTTACTATCCCATTCTCTTTCTCCTCTCCTTCTGGAACTTCTATTGCATGTACATTAGACCTTTTTATACTGTCACACATTTCTTTTTTTTTCTCTCCCTGTTCTTCAGATTTGATCAAATTACCTGTCCTCAGGTTACTTTGTCACCTACATTCTGCCATTGAGCACATTCAGTGAATTTTTTTATTTTGGGGAAACTACTTTTTAAATTCTAACCTTTCCATTTAGTTAATTTTAAAGTTTCTTTTCTGCGATGGCAAATTATCTTAATTCATTTCAAGTATGTTCTTTCTTCATAAAACCTACTTGTAATAAGTGTATTAAAATCTTTGATTATTCCAACATCTGGGTTATCTAGGAAACATGTTTATTTTTTTATCTTGATAACTGTCCACATTTTCCTGGTTTTATGCTGAATAATTTTGAATTGTATCCTGGACATTGTGAATGCCATGTTGCGTAGACTCTAGGTTCTCTTATAATACTCTGGAGAATGTTGATTTTTATTTAGCAGGTCATCATGGCTAGGTTCAGATCATAAATTCTGTCTCACTTTCTTTGTGTGGTGGTTAAAATCTCAGTTCAGTTCCAAAAACACAGTCCACTTGTTTGAGCTTGTCTCTTGCATCCATAAAGAATAAGTGCACCTGAAACATCTGCAGATTTTACACAGAATCAGGGATTCTCCTTTCTGGTTCTCTCTTCTCTGAGATTCTCTCCTCTCTCCAGGCCCCAGAATCTTCTTTGTTGGTTTCTCTGGTTGTAAAGATGAGCTTCCTATTGAAGTTTTAACCTATTATGCATCCACTGCTGATGTGCTGCTCTGTGCCTGGGGCTCACCCTTGGAGCAAAGCATAAGAGAAAAAAATGGAAAATATACCTTGTACATTTACTTTCAACTCTTTGTCTCCTAATTTTGTTAATTTTCTTACAGTCCTCAGGTAGTTCCTTTTTGTTTTTGTCAAGATCCTTTTGTTGTAATTAGTTGGAAATCTGGGTCCTAGTGGGCTCTTGCCATTATGCTGGACATAGAATATTCTTGCATAATGTTTAAGTCACTGTTTTTCAAACTATGGATCATGATCATTTGTGGGTCATGAAATTAGTTCTGTGGATTGTTGATTCACATTTTTAGAATTCAGTACGTTTGAGACTAGTGTAGATTATATCTTATTGCATCACATGTAAGAAATGTAAATTATTTTATAAAATATAAAATACTTGTTTACTTGTTTTTTGTTTAACAACTATTTGTTGAATACCTACTTTGTTAAAGATTATTAGGTTGTGGGAAATATAGCAGTGAAAATAATATACGAACATGCACTCTTTTTAATAAATGAGTTGGAAGATAAAAAATGTACAACATGTAGTGTGTTGGAAAAACAAGAGAAAAAAAGTACTCCAAACCTGTCTAATCTCATGAGGAGGGATTCTGTGGGGAATATTGGGATGCAATAGTAAAGAAAAGTGTTACCTCCTAAAATTCTTCACTCTACTGACATCCACATGGTGATAGTTATACTGTACAAAAATAAATGGAAATCTAAGTTTTCTAGGCAGTGATTAGCAGCAATGTGAATGGTGGTCCAAATTAGAACAAGAGCAAACAGAAAAATAGCTGCAGTGTGGGTTGTCTCCAGAGCTTCCATAAACAAACCTCTTTTATTTTTAAACAAGACTCTTTTCCCCCAAAATGTGCTGAAGGCTGATGGTTTTACACTGTTTGTGAAAATGAAGATGGAGAAGGTTTTTGTCACAGCATAGAATGGAAAGTTAGAATCCCTATTGTTAAAAATTCTACTACCCCAGAGTCAGGAATTCTCTGCTTAGCACATTTATTTTTAGGATGCAGGCTCCTAAAATAGTGTCTGGCCTATCTTTTCCCTCTCTCCCTTCTCTTTTCTGCTACTCCCTATCCTTACATTCCTGTTTGTTTATACAAGACAGTGTCAGTTTTCCTTTCTTCAACTTCTTGCCCCAGAGTTAATGGTACATCAACATGAGAACCCTTTCTGTAGCCATCTATCATTCTATTCTCCCTTAGCAACAAAGCCTATTTGTTCCTTTATATTTGGGGACAGGTAAAATTTGTGGTCTTGGTCTGCTATTGGGAGTCCTCCTGTAACTCCTGCATTTGGGAAAGGAGTAGAGCTAGGTCCTATGTCCTCATATCCTGGTAGCCCCCAGTAGTGAAGGTAGCAGGTATGAGGGCATGTTTTTTCTCTCTTCAAATGCCTCTGACTACTTATTGGACAGCTAATATCTAAGTAGATCAAAGAATTATACACAGTCATACACAAAAATATATATAGCAACACATGCTTTTTTCCTATGCTGTATTTTGTTACTGACATGCTTGTTTTTAAGAGAAATGTTACTCGCTTAGTTCTGATATGACATTAATATTGAGATGGGAGCTACAGCACAGCTTCCCATTCCATGCATCTGGCTGAGATCAACAACTAAACAGCTCTCTGCAACACTCTACCCCCACCTTCAAAGTCTTTCCCAACACAGTCCTAAGATAGCCACAATCAGTGTTGATACGGGGAAGGAATTGTGTGTGTCCTCTCTACTTTTGGTTAATAGATAAAACTTTCCCAGAAAGCTGTGTTTTGCCAACTTTTACAAGTAAATTTGCATTCCCAGATGATAATAGGTGAGTGATAAAGCAATAGAACATTAAGGCACTCTTCTACAGCAATGTCCATTCTAACTCTTCAAAGGTTTTCTAGGCACCATCTTAAACTACAGAGAAAATTAACTGAATATATGTAGCTAAAGAAAATGTACATTTGGACAAAAACAAATACTCTTTTTAAAGAGCAAATATTTCTTTCTAGTTTGCTTATTTTTAAAATGCAGATCTGAAAGCAATTTAGTAAATCGACTGCATGTGAATTATAATTAACTTTGGGCAGGAATGATTTGTTTTCTTTGAAAGGTAGATAAACTCAAGGGCAAGGAAGTCAGGTTCAAATCTTAATCCCAGATTTAAGTGAGGCAGAAACAGACACTATATGTGATGCCACCTATAAATATGTGCTAGGCTGTTTAAATTGCTGATCACAGTGCAACATTGCTATTTTGCAGTAACAGAATCTTACATGTTTATTTCTGGTTTTGACTACACAGAGATTTTTCTGAGTATGATCATTTAAATTCAATCTGCCCATTATATAAAACTTAAAGTAAATTAGAATTTGTACATCACAAGCACCAAACCTGATAAATGCAGTTTCATATTCAATCAAAGTTTGTTCAAATATGAGTGTTCGTGAAAGCTCTTAAATAAAATAATATCACTTATGGTGTAAAATGGATGGATTGAAGCAGAAATTAAAATTCTGATTAAAAGAGAAATGGTGGTATTCTGGAATGTCTACCCTACTCACACTTCTTGAAGGGATCTTCTGCTGGTCACAACTGCTGAGTGAATAATGGACCCTATGTTTCTACCTCTCTAGGCTATAGATGGCTAAAGGGGTTAATTTTGAACCATGTGTAAGATAAGTAATCAAGGGAAATTTTTAAGAGAGAGAATGAGAGAAAGAACAGAAGCATAGAGAAAAGTGGAGATGACTGAGGAGTATCTAAAATAGAAAGAGTAGTTGTATCTCTCTGTACATCAGGGAATCTGAGGTCACTGAATTTTTCCTGGGGACATTCCTCAAGGATAAGGTTGCAAAAATTATGCCTGTGCAAAAGCAGACCTCTGCTTGCCATTGGACCAGGTTCAAGGCATTTGTTGTCACTGGGGACTAGAATGGGCACATCCAACTCGGTGTCAAGTGCTACAAGAAGATAGACAAGCTCGCTGGTCAGAAGGAGGGACATATGTCAAAAGTTACTCTTTTCTCCTGTTCTTGATTCTAATCACCTGTGTCCCCTTACACATTGCTTCATCAGAAATGCAGATATGCATCTCCCCACTCAATATTTTCATTCAGCCTAAATATATCACTAAATCTCTCACGTCTTAACTCCCTCAACACTTCATCTTCTTGCAACTAAAAAAACAGACCTTATTTTTTTCTTTCCCTTCTCAGTTAAGCATTTTGAAAGGCTACAGGTGTATCTATATTTTCACACCTCATTTGTCCCTCTGCCTACTGCAGTGTGGCTTCTACCCTCATTCTGTCATGTTCCTTTCACTCTATCCTTGATCATCAAATTGCCAAGTACAATATCTTTTAAAATCTAAACAGAATATTCTCCACTTACCCTAACCAGTCTACTCTCTTTTCCAGTCTACTCTCTCTTTTCCACTCTGCTGCCTTTTTTTTTTTTTTTTTTTTTTTTTTTTTT